>NW_027494568.1:0-36827 GCF_021521415.1 Bidens hawaiensis
AAAACCTTCAATATCCCCTAACGCACGACGGCTTCTCCAAAGATCCTACACTTTCACTTCCGTTAAACAACGAAGCTCAAAAGTACAAAATATTCACAACTACTTTTATAAGAAACATACAAAAAGGTAACCACTTGTATATTTTGTAGTTTGTACGTGCTTACCGGAAGAGACATTGCACACGCCTTTAGAATTCCTTTGCATGGCATTATGCACACGTCATCCGATAACATGGAATCAAGCATCGTTCTTTTGCTCCTAAAAGCCATTTCAAAGTAAGAAACATGTGTAAAAATTATAAGCTTTTGTATTATAATATTAATAGGGCTGGCAATTTATACACGAGACACGAATACACGACACGTACCTATACGACTTTAACAGGTAATAGGTAAGGCTTAACATGTTTCGTGTACTGAACGGGTAGACACGAATTTACCTGTTAATTTTAGTGTCTAAACAGGTAAAATACCTGGTTAGATTTTTATAATTATATATATATATATATATATATATATATCACTTATCACACTTCTCGCTGTAAAAAAACTTCTGAAATGATCAAATACCTATATATATATATATATATATATATCCTAAACCCTAAATTCCTAAAACATTCTCACTCTCTGTTTCTCAGCCGTCACCACTCACCAATCACGAACATCCCTCTCCGGCTTTTGTTTCACTAAACAGGTTGTCAAATATGTGTTTCTAAATAGCTATTATCGTGTTTTATCGTGTATACCAGGTAGTAACAAATATGTGTTTCTAAATAGCTCTTATCGTGTTTTAACGTGTATACCAGGTAGTAACAGGTTCGTGTTCGTGTTTGGGATACAGGTACACGATAAGTTTTCGTGTCGTGTACAGGTATACACATTTCGTGTTCGTGTCTTATCGTGTACGGGTATACACGATATGCCAGGCCTAAATATTAATGCAATCTTACCAAAACTGCAGGCCATGCCACGGAAGCATCCCATCAGCACCAAAGTAAAATGGTTCCGCTATCAACATATCAACCTATACATTATAAAAACTAAAAAGTATCACAAGTGTCGTTAAATTGTTATTTTAAGAAATTGAAGAAGCAAAAGGCAACCTTGTTTTGATGAGTATCATTCATGGTCAATTGTTGTTTCCTCGTGTTAATAACGCGTACTCGGTCCATAGAGTAACCATTTTCATCGGCAACCGCTTGCAAGTATTGGGAACCCTTATCACCGATACCAGGAAACAATGATATTATGTGTGATGTTTTAGAAACACGAGCAGCAGCAACTGATAAGAAAACACTATCGTCTGCAATGACACATAAAGGTGACTCTTTCCCTTTCAACTGCAATCACATTAGATCTTATTAGAATATATATACACACACAGACACATATATAGGATTGGAATCGTATGAGACCCATTTGGAAATTGAGAACTTTGAGAACCATTTTGGAAAAGAAAATAATAATAATAATAATACTCCCTCCGTCCCATTATAAGTGTCATAGTTTGATTTTTCAAGTCTTTCTTGTTTAACTTTGACCGACAATATTTTTGTTTGTGTTATATAATACTTGATGTAAAATATATGAATGGATTGGGTTTTAAATGTATTTTACATTGATATAATTTTCATCAAGTATTATATGACACGAACAAAAATATTTACGATCAAGGTTGCAAAAGAAAGACTTGAAAAGTCAAACTAGGACACTTATAATGGGACGGAGGGAGTAATAAATATATAAAGCCAAAAAAATGCAAAAATACAAAAAAAAAACAAATCGTTTATCTAGCATCACGGTTTTAAAAAAATAACTCGGTTTAGCTGAATTATGCATATATGTATAATACTTATTTTTTCAATTTTAAACACGTATGTACATACATGTTATTTTTTATACACATATGTAAAAATAAGATAAATGATAATGTACATATGTGTATATTATGTAAGTAGAGATTAAATGATAATATACACATATGTACAATTAAATTTGTTTACTTTTTTTAAACCGGAATGCTCGATAAACATTTTTGATTTTTTTACTTTTTAAAAATTTTTGTTTTTTTTTTGTTTTATAATTTTTATTTTATTTTCGTAATAGTTTTTGAAGGGGTTTTTTTAGTGGTCCAAAATGATTCTCAAAGTTCATATATATATATATATATATATATATATAGAGAGAGAGAGAGAGAGTGCATGTACAGCATAGTTTAAGGACTTCAACATGGAATGTCTCCACTGCTTATCTCCATAGATGACAATTCTTTCGGGTGAGAGAGTTATGTGTGAGTCTTGAATGGTCAACCGATGATGATCATTAAATTTATATGAGATGCTAATATCTGTATGAGTAGCATCCATATAAACACACTCATCTTTGCAAACCGGTAAACCTTTTCCTTTTGTAAACCACACACACTGTTTCCAATGATCACACCAATCCTTAGTGCCTACAAACGTACCACTACAAATAATATATACATGTGTGTTTCGCATATAATAACCAATAAAACAAGAGAACTTACCAGAATGTGAAGACGGACTACTTATCCATTTAGGAGATGTGGAATAAAAGATCTTTCCTTCCTTATCAAGCTGAAGCACCCACCTAAAACATTAAAAAAAAAGTTAAAAACAAACGCACGTCTCGAATGACTAAATATGAAAACAACATACCATGAAATAACCGCATGAACTGTACCATCACGAGTTGGCTTTATATGTACTCGTGTTTCTCCATTGCTCTCGGGTCGTTTCCAGAAATCAAATTCAAAAATTTTGAACGGTTCCGAAAGCTGGATAATAATAATAACATATGTTCATAACATACCGAATAGACATATAAACTATGCAAAGGAAATCAATCAATCAATCAATCAATCATACCCAGTGGAGTCCCACCAATAGCAAAGCTATAAGTAGGATCTGGGGAGGGTGGGATGTAGGCACACCGTACCTCTATCCAACGGGATAGAGAGGTGGCTTTCAGAGAGACCCTCGGCTCTTGACTACATACGTATGCGGCAATATAAAAGGAAATCGAAGTTCAACTATAGTATAATTCATAGTAGCACGTAGTAAAAAATGATAATACTATATATATATATATATATGAAAAGAAAATACCATAATGGTGTGTGACCAAAATAAGGTAAATATAGGCCCCTAAGGTATTCATTTCTACCATAATGCAAAGGAAATTAATGAAGAATATATGTTCATAACATACCAGTTGAATTTCTTCACCGAATGCATCACAATGCATTGCAAACTGTTGAGGTTTGACTTGTAAAATACACTCCTTTCCTTTTGGAACAAGACGAATCCCGTCAGCTACATTTGCTTCATTGTTAAATAGATCATGTAACTTCCATAGATACGTGCTTTCCACTAACTGGTGAAAGAAAATAATAAAGTGAAGACAGTATTATTATTATTATTATTATTATTATTATTATTATTATTATTATTATTATTTTAGTAGGATCGGGTCGTGCACAGTAACTCATCGACGCCAAAGAACTGTAAATTTGTTTTTAGTAGGATCGGGTTTGCATTCAAAAGGGGGTGGCGGCGCAGCTTGTTGCCCGTTTATCCACCCCTCTATTGTAATTGGATCATTTTATTTAATATATGAATGGACCTTAAAACAAAACAAAAAAAAAATTAAAAAAAAGTTGAAATATATATATATTATTATTATTAATTTATTATTGTTATTATTATTATTATTATTATTCACAAGTTTGCACAATTCTTTATAATCACCTGGCCATAAGTAGTCGCTTTGTAAGGAACCGTCTGGTAATTTTCGACCAGTAGATTATCATGTGCATGTTGAAGAGTCGGGATTAGACCTTCACCAAGGAGTTCCGAGTCAAGTATCTCACTAACCTCCATTTACAAAACAATAATCAATTAATGTTACTTTTATTATTATTATTATCGAACTAGAGGTTGCAAAGTATACTCACTAGAACATCAGCACGAGAAGCAATGTCAACACCAACTTCTAGTTCATCTAATCTCTTATTAAGAACGCGTATCTTATGGTTCATGTTATTGGCACGTAACACCTTCTTCATCAGTTTCACCATCGGAAGGTACGATTCACATGCTGTGACTGTTCCTTTAGATGATGATGATGCGGCATCAATGTCCATAGCCCTTGCAGCCATCATGGATAGCAAGCCAGTTCCCGATCTACACAAATCATGCCAAGTTCAAGCTTATTCATATGATTACAAGCATGCTAATAACCAATTTTAAATCAATAAAAGATTAGCCACTGCAAACATACTCAAAACCTACAATCTTCAAATTATTCATGTGAATACATGCATGCAGATAACCAATTTCAAATCATTAAAATATTAACCTCTGCAAACATACTCAAAACCTAAAGTTTCCAACTTATTCATGTGAATACAAGCATGACATTAGCCAATTTCAAGTCAATAAAAAAATTAACCTCTGTAATTTTACTCGAAACCTACAATATCCAACTTATTCATGAAAATACAATCATGCTGTTACCAAATTTCAACAGACACAGAAGCTGAAACCACTACTAATTTCACCAAACTTGTAAAAAGATCAGATTTTTAACAGACCCAAAAGCTGAAACCACCACTAATTTCACCAAACTTGTAAAAAGATTGGATTTTTAACTGACCCAGAAGCTGAAATCACTACTAATAATAGGCAGTTAATGCGGAAAATATCGGATATCGGTAATTTTAATATTATGTAAAATTCATAATTATAGCAATTTTAGTAGTTTACACTTTACACTAATTAATCAGTTTAATCTCCTCCTACCATTAACAAATTAACCTTTTGCAACTTGCAAAAAACATTAACATTCGTAGGAAGTAGGAACTAATTAAGACTTAAAACACTAACAATGAACATTAAAAACTGATAAGTAAGACTTAAAACGGGAAATATCGGGAATATCAGTGATACATTGGTCAAATATAGATCCAATATTGGTCAAATATCACCGACATTATCGGTACCTATATTTTCAAAGGGACTACTAACCGATATATCGTATATCGGTGATATCGACTGCATAGATTAATTTCACCAAACTTGTTTAAAGATCAGATTTTAAACAGACCCAGAAGCTAAAACCACCACTAATCTCACCAAACCTGTAAAAGGATTACATTTTTAACAGACCCAGAAGCTGAAACCACTACTAATTCCACCAAACTCATAAAAAGATCATATTTTTAACAGCTGAAATCACCACTAATTTCACTAAAACTCATAAAAGATCACATTTTTAACATAACCAGAAGCTGAAAATCACTACTAATTTCACTAACAATCAAAAAAGATTATATTTTCAACATACCCAGAAGCTGAAACCACTACTAATTTCACTAACATTCAAAAAAAGATCACATTTTTATCAGACCCAGAAGCTAAAACCACTACTAATCTCACTAACATTCAAAAAAGATTATATTTTCAACATACCCAAAAGCTGAAACCACTACTAATTTCACTAACATTCACAAAAGATTATATTTTCAACATACCCAGAAGCTGAAACCACTACTAATTTCACTAACATTCAAAAAAGATCACATTTTTAACATACCCAAAAGCTGAAATCACTACTAATTTCACTAACACTCATAAAAGATCCGATTTTTAACATACCCAGAAGCTGAAATCACCACTAACTTCACTAAAACTCATAAAATATCATCTTTTTAATAGACCCAGAAGCCAAAATAAGATATTTAACAGACCCAGAAACCCAAATGATGAAATGGGTTATTAACTTATTATTCCATGTATTACATACCCAATATCCAAAACACAAGAGTGTCTGTTAACAGCTTTATCAATGGCCAAACAATAAGCTCTGTTTCTTGGGGCATCATTAAGCATATCAAGGTAAGAAGTGGTTGCTAGTAATGGTTTAGGTGACACGTCATCGACTTGTTCTTCTTCAATAACTATCCATTCTGAGGTACCGTTGACCGGGTTGACCTTCAGCTGGAACATTAGACCGGTTCTCATTGTCCGAGTTGACGGTTTGATTGACGGACCGGTGAGTGTACGGACGATGGAGATTATGTGAGTTAGGGTTTTGTGGTGGTAATGCATTAGTTTCCGGTGGGTGGTTTTCACCGGGTTTAGTTGGTGTGGATGTCGGGATTGGAGTGGTTATATGGGTCGGGTTTGATTTTAACCCGGTTTATTACTTATGCACATTTGGCCCTTTTACTCATTTCACACCTTTTAGAATTATAGCTTTGATCTTTATTATTCTTTTAACTTACATCAATTGATTTATATCTTTTTTTCCTATTAAAAGCCTTAAAATATTAGTTTTAAATTCGGAAAAAGGTATAATGACGTTAAGTTTTTTTTAACGGGGATCACTGTAGGTCAACATTTTCAAATTTGAGACCACTAGTGACAATAAAATGAATATGGAATTTTTTCGGCCAAGACTGTTTAATAGTGATTATTAAAATCCAATAAACCAGAAAGATATTGCCATGTACTTATATGGAGGAAGAAGAGTGAAAATGTGGGGAAAACGTATGTGTGTGTGTGTGTCTATATAGGGTTTGGATCAAATACAAATGTAATAAACGTGCTAATTCTTAGAATCAAGTAGAGTAATTATATATACAAGTAGAGTAGGGTAATTATGTAACTATATCATAGAGTAATTATGTTATTTATTTTGATGTAATTACATAAATGATTTATGATATAATTACATAACTACTCTACTCTACTTGATTCTCACGTTTAGCACGTTAACTTCATTTGTATGATAACCTTCACCATACTAATAAAATACTTGTTAATTCATGTAACAAGTTATATAAGCATAAGAAAAGTAAAAGACTACAAGTAAGAGCATTCATAACTGGTGGTCTATATTTATATGAGTGGATTTTTAATATTATATGCGAGTGGATGAGAGAGAAAAAATTATTGTTCATGAGTAAATTTTGGAAAAACATTAAAACGCTTCTTATTGACGGAGTGAGAAAAGATAATGATAACGAGACGAAAAAAAAAACTGTAAAGTATCTAAAGAGTAAGGGCAAATTCGGTATAGTAAAAAACGTTCTAACAAAATCATCATAGGAAGGAGGATTCGTGGTGGAAGTAACTGGTTCCGGGCGGCGGATAATGGCGGCAGCGTGCATCTTCTGCCAGATTGCTCGATCTCCGACCACCACCACCACACTCCTCCACACCGTCAGATTCTCTCTAGCTTTCAATTTTTTTTATGTTTCTTGTAATTATTTACTATTATTATATTTGGTTTTGCAGGATGAGAAGGTTGTTGCGTTTCAAGATATTAATCCTTCTGCCTTCAGGTACTCAACACCCAATTATTATTATTATTTTTGTTTTTACAATTCTCGATTATTTACGTTTTTCTAAGGTGGTTGTTTGTGTTAACGAATTTAGTTTGTTATGTTAGTTAGGGTGGGCTCCGGTACAAATAAAATTAACATACTAAACATACAAATAACTAGAGTAATTACAGTTTTGAACTAGAGTAATTATGTTATAAAAAAATAATATACTGTAATAATAATTACTCTAGTTCAGAAGTTATTTATACATATTTACTCTAGGTGTTTATACAGTTCTCACGATTAAGAGTCATTTGTATTTGATCCAAATTCTATGTTAGTTACTGATCAGTTAGAGTGTAATCAGACTCGTGTTACATTAGTTAATAATAATTAGTATATAGGATTTGTTAATTATAGTATTTTGCTTCATTTCTGAAAGCACTGTTAGGTTTTGAACAACTATGTTAGATGATTTATTCTCATTAACTATTTTACTGTAATTTGGGCTACACAATTGAGACCATTCGTTTGGAATTGCAGAACCCACGGTCGCCATAATCTGATATCGAATGGTAGGACTTGGAAGGTTGAGATCAAGGCCGTCTCCAAGAATAGTTCAAAAATTTTGGGCTGAAAGCGAAAAAAAAAGTTAGGCCTTAAGTAAAAGGGTTTTTTTTAGTTGGGTTTAAACTACTAAATTTTTAAATGGGCTTTGATTTGTGTTGTGCAAAAAAATCAATTTATTATAAATATGGGCTTAAACGAGTTGATAAAGAATACATTTTATTTTTCAAAAAATATTGATATATATATAAACTTTTATTAAAAAAAAATCAGGCCTACCGGGGTGATCAGGCCGGGGACAGTCGACCTCACTGGCGAAGGTTCGTTAGGGCCGAGGGTCCCCCCCCCCGGTGTTTTTACCTAGTAGTGTAAATTTAGCCGTTTTCCGCCGAAAATTTGAGCCCGCCCCCCTTCGTTTGTGAAATTATGTATACATTTTGAATCCCCCCCCCAACGGTGTCTTAGTCCAAGCCTCGCCACTGGTCGACCTCCCCGCCCCCCTTCGTAGTTCATAGTCGGTGCTGGTTGAGATGGAGTTTTGATTTAAACTTGCTAAAACATTAGATTAGGTGGAAGATGAGCAGTTGCTGGTCACCTTAGGCACTTGTCGGTATGAATTGTTTTAGAAAGAGATTGTTTGATAAAAAAAACTCAATTACACGGCTGTTTGTGAACTAATATGCACGAACCGGTGATTGTGACCGTTTCACATGTTTAACAAAAAGGTGAGTTAGTTAAAGAGTGTAACTGTAAAGGTTAACTGTAGGGATGGCGAATATGACCCGTTCTTCAGTGAATAGGTTGATTTGGGCAAAATAAATTTGTATACGGGTTCATTTGGGTCACCTCATATCAGAAATAGGTCAATGGGCATCTCCAAATTTGACAATGGGTCAAAACGGGCGACTTTTGTGAACTTTAACTTAAAATGGGTCCAAATGGATTAGCATCATCCGCGACCATTGTTTGTCTCAGCCACCTACTCCTCATCGCTGATATCACCGTCGCTTCCACCGCCTCTACCATTATTGACACTACCACCACCCCATGATACCATCGCTGCCATTGACATCGCTGACGCCAGTATCGCCACCACCCAACAACACCGTCACCACCATTGACACCACCACCGTTGCCTCTGTATCCGCTCCTATCCTCGTAGTTGCCACCATCGTAGGCACTGGGACCACCACCGCTGCCTCTGTCTCTGCCCTTATTGTCGCCGTCATCACCACTGTTGCCTACACCAATGCTTAGAAGTTGTGTTGCACCTGCATTCACTTTCGACGAGAAGCAATTCTGGTGATGCTTTTTATACTCACTGGGTAGGCGTTACCAGTTAGCAGCATGTATTGTGTGCATGCATTGTGTAGAACTAATCTATTAATTACCTAGAGGAGTTGTTCATCAAGTCCTACGGTTAGTAGTTCGCACTTCATCTGATCCAAAAAAGTTTGTGGTTTAGATTGTTTAAATTCTAAAACGTCTCATTTCGACCCAAGCCAAATTTGGTCAAAACCAAATTGACATTTTTTTTTAAAAGCAGCCTGTTTTGACGCAAACATACTTTGCTCAGAACCCGTTTTGACCCGAACCCATTTGACCCGTTACTCTACTCGTCCAAACCGCCTGTTATACAAAGTATAGACAACTGGCTTTTCATGAACCACTGCAACGTTTTCATGAAAAAGATGTCAACTAGCATGTATGTGTGTATAACTGTATATAATGAAGTAACGAACTTGGCAAGAGAGGATGAACAAATGATTTTAAGATCTGCTGCAACCAAACTCATGTATAAATATTACTTACATATTCTCCATTTTTGCTCTAAGTTTTGCGCCTTGCCTTTAATTATCCCCAAAGTTGATTTTGTGCAACCTAAGGCAATATAGGGTCGAAATACTTTTTCCTTTTTGGAAAGTGGAGTTATACACGTTTTAAGGAAATTATCTAGGATACTTATGATTACCATGTAATCTTTCCAACACCTTGAACATAGATGGTTTATTAGGAGTCAAATTAATATTAATCATATTTTTGTGAAAGCAGGTGAAAGTGGCAATGGACTTAAGTAGTTATATATGATGGATACCATATTACCATGTTTGTTTATCTGTTGTTGCCAGTTGCCATAGCTTCGGGTTTTTTTTTTCAACTCTTATGATAAGTATTTGTATCCTTAGAACACCTTAATGCTTTTGGCATATTAATTCTTGTTTTTCACTTACGCGGGGCTGTATTTGCACGCAACGCGATACACCGTTGATTTTATGAGCCAACCTTATATATATAGCTTAATATTTTTTACAGGCATTACTTGGTGATTCCGGTCGAGCACATTTTAACAGTCAAAAACCTTCAAAGGAGTGCACAAGACTATTCTTTGGGTATTTATTTTTTTCAAATTAGATAGCAACAAAGTTTTTACCCAATTTCCAAGATAAGTTTTAATTATTATCTTCTTTTTCTAGTCAGCCACATGTTAAACGTTGGGCAGACGCTGCTAACCCGAGACGCACCCGATTCCACTCAGTACAGGTAGTTTATTTCACAAACGAATACGTCTGATTCATTTCAAATCATAGGTGGCAATTATAACCCATTCTTCAAAAAATGGGTTGTTGATTCGGGCTAAAGTAAGTTGTATATGGGTCTGTTTGGGCTTACATATGAACCGACTGTCTGAATGCCATGTAGGTTTAAACCTTAGGAACATAATTAGAATCTTTTTCTTAGGGGTGTGCATGAAACCGAAAAAACCAAACCGAATTAGAAACCGATGGTTCGGTTTTGAGTTTTATTAAAAACCGCAACGTTGGTTTTGGTGTGGTTTTGTGCTTTTAGAATAACCGAAATAACCAAAAAAACTGTAATAAGCGAACCGAACCGACCTATAACTATTTGTTTAATTCTTTATGTGATTAATAATAATAATAACAATAATAAAAAATAATATTGCTCTAATAAATGTGCATCGTTTATGTTGAATTTCTTTTTGGTTGAATCGTTTATGTTTTATCCACTTGAATAATTTTTATATTTAACATTTGCTAATGAATTTATGACATTTTATTTATAATTTTGAACGTAGGCACCTATATAGCTCTTAATATTCTGTGCACAAATAAACAATATTTTGTTAATCATTATTTAAAAAATATATATATCAAGCCCAATTCAAATATCTTGTGTCAAACTTTTTTTGGCCCAAAATACGAGTAGAAAAACCGAAAGAAAACCGAATTGAACCCAAAAACCGAAACCGAACGGTTTTGAAAAATCAAAAAACTGAAAGTTTGGTTTACGGTTCGGTTTTAGCCCAAAACCGCACCGAACTGCACCATGCACACCCCTAAGTTTTTCTGCATACAAATTCTTTTTCATCATTACAATGAATCTTTTTCCATTGATTCAGATTCGGGTTTCATCAGCCTCCTTTCAACAGCGTAAACCATCTCCACCTTCACTGTTTGGCACTTCCGTATAAACCCAGGTGTGCACATTATTAATTAATAGAGTAAACTGCGGTTTTCGTCCCTATGGTTTGTCCAAGTCTGCGGTTTTAGTCCAGTAGTTTCAAATTTGCGATTTCCGTTCCTATGGTTTCGTTTCACCTGCAATTAAACCCGAATTCATTAATCCCGTTAAGTCTGGTCGTTAAACCGATCAACGTACCCTTCACATGAGGGGCAGTTTTGTCCTTTTTTCCCCAAATACACCCCAGCCCCTCACGTGAGGGGGCTTGTGAATTACGAATGGGGTTTATTTGGGGAGAAAAAGGACAAAAATGACCCTCATGTGAGGGGCGCGCTGATGGGTTTAACGACCAGACTTAGCGGGGTTAATGAATTTGGGTTTAATTGCAAGTGAAATGAAACCAGAGAGACGAAAATTGCAAATTTGAAACTATTGGACTAAACCGCAGATTTGAACAAACCACAGGAGCAAAAACTGCAGTTCACTCTTAATACTAATAACAAATGTTTAAAATTCCTAGCATATCAGTCTAATCTTGAAAACACTAAAACCAGGTGGAAAAGGGTGAAATACTCGTCTTTGGGACCGTTAGGCGGATTTATTGAAGCCAATAAACTATTGGAAAAATTAAAGCCATAAATAATAATCAACTCACTCTCATTAGAAGCTTTATCAAGGTGTCACATATTACTATATTTGGTGCTAGGCTTAGGTTACTCCAACCCAAACACCATAAAGCTTCACATGTAGAATATGTGTTGCATATATAATGACAACTCATGATGAACTTAATGTTGTCCTACACAAAATGATGTTTATCTAGCAACTTACCATATATAGCACACATCCTTTATTTTTTTTCTTTTTCGTTTTTTTTTCTCATCGGGTTATTTGAGCGCGGCCATTTTTGTTTTTGGAACTTTTGTTTATATGTACACGCGCACAATATGTGGAAGCTTTGGTGTTAGCCATGTATTTTGTGGTAGGGTTGTGTACTTCTAGCTTTAATGTGTAACAATATCACATGTATGGTGTGTAATTGCACCTAAATACAGCTCATATAGTCTGATATGGATATATGCAAGCTATTGTTTGGTCACAGAGAGTTGGTATTAAATAGGAAACTTGGACTTTCTATTTGTTTGGTAAAAACCAAGTTATGGGCTCAACTTGATAAACGAAACACCAATTCATCATAAGCTCGATGGGTCGGCCCAACCGGCTTTATTGACTTGAGGACCTTGATGGGCCGGCCCAACCCGCTTCATTGACTTGAGGACGGGAATTAAGTTCAACAAATGCTTCTAATAAAGAAATCCAATACTCATTATAAATAGTAAAAGGGCTCATCTAGAGGAAATAGAATCCCAATCACCCCCCCCCCCCCCCCCGGGTTGTCACCCGCCATCACTGTTTTCTTCACAACATTGCCAACGGATGTTAAATGTGCTCCGTTTGTGATTAGTGGGTTAAACCTTACTGAACCTCCAAGAATCGAGTTAGGTCATGAAACTAAACACGATTCGCATATTCATGGGTTATACTATTTGTTTGATCCACACGTCTTTTTATATATTTTTACTCTAAATTTATATATTTACAACGAAGATACTATATAACATTAAACGTTAAAATTTTTCTCAAAAAGTAGTTCAACCAATGATTTCTTTCGATGCGGTCCAAAAGGAGTATGATGTAAAACGTTCACAAAAGTAAATTGACAAAACATCAAAAGGTCTTTGATTTTCAAAACTTTTCAAATTCCATTTCATTTCTACTACCCACACTGTATTTAAAAACGATATCTTAAATGATATCATCCATTGTTTCGTTTTCTTTTCATGGTGATATCAGAACCACATAATAAGAGCATTCATTTCCAATAAGACGGCTTGGTATCAGATCGTTTCTTTCAAAGCTTCCTTCATTTGTTCCGTTGTGAGATATAAAAACGAATGCATCATTACTTGCATGTTAAAAAACATACTAAATCAATGATTCAACAAATTTATGATGTCTAAGAGCTAGGACATTGATCAAAACCTCTACCAATACTAAAACAAGTCATTAAAGAAATTACGAAGCTAATACTTAAGGATATGTATAGGCTTCTGAAAAATTAAAAAGCAGAATATTTAAAGATAAATCAATTCTTTGATTTTCAAAATACATCTTAAATTCACTCTTCATTTTTTGTAGTATTAATAATAAGGCAAATTGGATTTTTAATAATCCTAATTAAATATTATTGGCCGATAATAAACCTCACTTAGTTTATTCCCACCAATAGTCCCAAATTTTAAAAAGTTGGTTCTCAATGGTCCCCCGTTAAAAGAACCTAACGGCGTTGAGTTTTTTTTCGAATTTCAAACTGAATTTTTAGGGCTTTTGATCGGAAGGAAGATATGAGGTGATTGATGTAAAACTTAGCTCAAAACGATGCTCTAAACGGCTTGATTAGTGCTTCAAATCGAGTGTTTTAAACTTCAAATTAACAAAATTATGTTGTTTGGGGTATCATTTCGAGCTAAGTTTTACATCAATCGACTTGTGTCCTCCTTCCGATCAAAAGCCCTATAAAATAAGTTTCAAATTCGGAAAAAACTTAACGCTGTTAGGTTATTTTTAACGGGGGACCATTGATAACCAATTTTTTTAAATTTGGGGCCACTGGTGAGAATAAACTAAGTTGAGATTATTACGGCCAATAGCGCTTAGTTGAGATTATTAAAATTCAATTTGCCATAATAACAAATGTTTCAAATTCCTAAAGCATAATCATAAATAATAAATTCATCAATGTACCAAGTAACTTATAGAAGCACTTCTAGAGTTGCAAATACTCATAAACATCCCTTGATTGTTGCATTCAGTTGATGTATCGTCAACACTTGAACGCGCATTTCTTAATCTTCGATACACGAGTTAACTCGTTGATTACACAAAGAGATGATATAATATCAATCAAAGTATGCTAAATGCAACATATTTGTTTATGTATGTGGACTCCATTCAAAAGACAAATAGAATTTATGGTCCAACTAAAATTTGGCAGTGTAGAAGAATGTCGTTGCAGGAGGGGTATAGAGTTTGTCACTTTGTATTATGTGTTATCATTAAACGTAGGCCTTTGTAGAAACTACTAGAGATGAAGTCGCCACCGTTAGGACGGAGGAAAACGACTTAATACCCCATCATATTAACTGTACGTGTATGTTTTTTACATGTAAAAAGTGTTTTGGTATAATGAGACGTTTAAACCATTATATATTAGATTGTTATGATACAAACTATCTTTTTGGATGATCTTGATTGTTAAAAGTCCTCGTCTTTTAATCTGGACTATTGAAAGTTATATGAATTCTTCTAGGGTTCTGAAGAAACACTAAGTGACCCCGGGCAGATTATAGGTAATCTGGGGGCTAAGTAATGTTTCCCACGAAGGTTAGGTCCAGCAGAGTAAGTTGTACTTCAGGGAACCTGCAAAACAGACACCGTAAGCTCGTCACTGAGAAGGGGGGGGTTCCTCCTTGTGACCACCCTCCGGCGTGAGAATCAGTCTATATTGCTCTTTGAATATAAAAGTGTATGAATACTATTAGAGCAGTTATCAAGTAAGTTATACGAGATAGTAGATGATGAAATGATAATACCATTTGCTGTCTTTTATAGCCGAAGGTGGGTTTCCAAGGGGTTTAGCCGGCCCAACACGCTACCAACTGTAACCTATGCACGTGCCCTACCTGTGAGTGGTGGATAGGTAGCGGCTGACACAGAGCAGGCGTGCCGTGCACTCTTCGTCTTCTACCAACTGCAGGCTAGGCACGTGGTCTGGCAGGAGTTGGTGGGCAGGCGGCGGCTATTGGTCACAGTGCTGTGGCGTGCTGTCTGCCACGCTGCTGTCAGTGAGCTGTCGCATTCTTGGTCAGATCTTTTGTCTTTACCTCGTCAGGTATCACGCAAAAGATCCTCCATCATACGGACTGGCCCATTTTGGCGGGAGTTTTCCCCCTCCCGCCTTTGCTCATTCTTTCAGGTGACACTGAATTTGTAAGTGTTAAGCCTTATGCGTGTAGCTATGCTGTGCGGGTAGCCTTCCCTGATGGCTTGTATCCGCAACTGCGGGAACAGGCGGGTTACTTTACCATTGGGAGGCTTTTCCCTGCGTATGCAGCTTGCATACTGCGCGTAGGCTTCTCTGAGCATGGTGGGTCCTGCGGGAGTAGATGGTCTTTGCGCAGACATCCCTGTTCAAGGTGAGTCATGCGGGACCAACTGAGCCCTGCTGGGACCTACCTCTTCAAGTCCCCCCAGTCCAATGTTCTTCTCACGAATGTCTAATAAAGTGAGGTGAACTTTTGGACTTAAGCAAAGGGTTTTGAAAAGGGGTTTTTGTAAGGTTTTCCATGGGGGTTCTTCCCGCGGAAGTCCTTGTCACTTGCAGAAATTCCCGAGTTTCCTGCTTGGTCTTTGGGTATGATGCGGGTAGGTCTGTAACCTCCTCGCAAGTCAGGAGCATTGAGTCTTAGTTGTGCGGATTCTCCCTGTGGTTCTGGTAGTTTTTGAACATAGTGATCAATTATGTTTAAACCACCAATTCCATCTTGGAGCCTCAAACAACGTAGTACTCGATGTTCCCGCAATGCGGGGATATTACTTCCGTTTTCACAAGCATTGCCCAGAAGATCCTTCCTGGTTTCAATTCTCAGCGGGTGCTAGGTATGTGAAGGGTTTTGCCTTTACACTGTACCTGCGTCCGTCTTACGGTTACTTTACTTCCAAGGTATTCCTGGCGTCCATTCCCTGCGGGTGCTAGGTATGTGAAGGGTTTTGCCTTTACACTGTACCCGCACCCGTCTTATGGTTACTTGGTTGCCAAATATTTTGGCTTCAATTCCCTGCGGGTGTTAGGTATGTGAAGGGTTTTGCCTTTACACTGTACCCACACCCGGCTTATGGTTACTTGTTTGCCAAGGTAAGGGATATTTTCCCGCTTACTTTTTTGAACCTTGGTCTTCAAATTTTTAAATTTTGAAATTTGAAGAGTTGGATGGATAACAACCCAATACCTCAAACGTCGTGCGACGGTTTCTTCTGACTGTGTCAGGACGTGCCAGAAGTTATGGCGACATGACATTATGTGGTCATTCCAGTTGCTTTTTCAGGCGCGTGGGCACGGGATTTCGGGCGCGTAGCCGCGAAATCTCTGGCACACGTCCTTTTTGACAGCTGTTGCCAGTTTGCTTTTGCCACGCGTCATAGTTTCATTGCACCTTTGATTTCTCTCTCTTCCGTATTAAATTCATCGCATTAATTGCGATTGCTATATAAAGGGGGAGAAGGTTATTTGCAATTCACACTTTCCACTTTCATCTCTTCTTCTCCAGTAATTTCCGGCGAATTTCTCTTTTTCAGTAAAGCATTGCTCTGAAATCTCTTCTTTCTTCCACCATGTCTTCTCACGATGCTGATGATCAGAAGACTGCTGGCGAATGCCAGTGTTATCTTCCTGTCGAGCTGTACCAGTATATCGTCAGGAAGTTCATGCTCGAGTCTCTCGAGCCTGAGTTTCCTGAGCCCCACCATACTGTGTACGATGCCCCTAGTGGCAAAATCGGGGTTTATGCTGCATTCTTTGTCTACGGGAACCTTAGGTTTCCGTTGACAAAGTTTGTGTACCGTGTCCTAGAGAGGCACGGTGTGCACCTGACAGAGGTGCACCCCATGGCCATTGCCAAGGTCCGGCACTTTGAGTGGGTGTGCCGGATACTGGGCCTTGAGCCCCTTGTTGACCGCCTGATGACCTTCTATACTTGGAGGTGCATCCAAGGGTGGTACACTCTTACAACCCGTATCAAGGGTTTAAAGATTTGTACCACCGAGCGGAGTCTTCGCTCATGGAGAAGAGAGTTCTTCTTTATATCCGCTCGAGCCATCCCTATTGCCATGAAGTTCAAGAATGGCCAGCCGCTTCCGAACCTTCCCGCCATCAACTACGAGGAGGCGGAATGGTTCGCGAAGATATCCCGGGTCCAGTCCCCGGTTTTCCGTTTTCCGGAGTCGGCGATGGTGATGCTGGGGATGAGCCGGGTGTGGAAGGCGGCGAATGCGGATAAGGTTCCGATCGTCCTTGAATATGGTTCGAACTCTACCCCTTATGGTATGTCTTGTTTCTTTTTTGCTGACTACGATTTTTTCTAACTTTCTTGTTGATTTCAGAGGGTAACGATCTTCAGTCGCTCCTGAATCCGCGGGAGGAAGATGGTCCTGCGCGGATGGGTACTCGTGCTCTGGACGAGAACGAGTTGCCCATCTTAGAGCAGACTGCGGGTCGGTTCGTGGAGGTTTACCCGCCAGGCCAAGAGATCCTGAGCCACCGACGGCCAGGTAAGCCTATCTTCTACCCTGAACCTCTCAATGCTGTGCCTGCTGCTGGAGTTCATGACATTTCTTCTTCTGAGGAATCCGCAGAAGGTCCTCCACTGGTGCGGAAGAAAAAGGCTGCCGTCGGGAGAGGTAAGGAGAAAGTGGCCTCTACGGCCGACCCGGTAGTCCTATCTGACTCGGAGTCAGATAACGCAGAGGTGGCGGGGAAGCCCGGTGGTGAGGAGACCACCGCTCCGGAGGCTGCAGGTGTTACCTCCGGGGAGGCAGCGACGACGACGGTTACCGGTGTCAAGAGGCCGGCTCCATCGGGTTCGCCCCCGCTCGTCCGTGCGTTCAAGCTCAAGAAACCCCGTAAGTACCCCCATAATTCCTGTCTATATTTGTTGTTTCAAATAAATTTTTCTAACACTTTTGCTTGTGCAGGTGTGGATGTTGACGCATTCCAGGGTGGAGTTGGAGTAAGTATTCCCCCGCCAATGACGGTAGGCTCGGTCAGCCTTCCCGAGGCGTCGACCCAGGCGTCTACGCTTGCTTCCGCTGGTTCCAGCCTTCCTGAGGCTGTTCCAGCTGAGAAGGTGTCTCCGCCGGCCGTGAGTGCAATTTTTACAGCATCTTTCACGGAGCCGGCGGTTACTGTTGCTGAGGAGACGGCGCCAACAATGGCTACCACGGCGGCTGCCACTATACCTGCGCCACCGGCACCGACGGCCGGACCATCAGGTACGCGCCGGGCTTCCCGCCGATCTACGCCACCTTCCCGTCTGCCTGACCTGTTGGATGGATTTCCTTTAGGTTCAGGTGATGGGTTTGGCGGCTATCGGCCTGTTATTGACCCTACAGGTACGTAGGGTTCTTTTTTCTTTGTATATTTTTGTCATCTTTTCCTAACTGCCTTTGTTTCTTTTGCAGTGTCGGATTCCAATGAAGTGTATGTTCCAAGATGGAACATACGCCGAGGAACAACCCTTCGCACCCCTGTGGAGTGCGTGGACTGGGCTCGCCACGCTGCTCCTCATGGTGCGTTGGGGGAAGCCATGGCTAGCTACCAAGAGGGTAGGCTAACCAATGAGCTTCGGGTTCTCCAGGCCCGAACGCAGCCCCGCGTCGAGCTGCTTTGTCGTGAAAACGACAAGTTAAAAGCAGCTCGCGCCAAAGATGTATCTGAAGCGCGGGCTCTTCGGGAGGAGAACCGGCAGTTGGCCGCTGCCGCAGCCGAGAAGGAGAAGGCATTCAAGGCCCTCGAGGTTGAAGTCCAGGCGCGACTCGAGGCCCGCTCCAAGGCTGCCCAAGCTGTGAATGAACAGCTTCGGCTGGCCAAGGAGACTGCGCGAAACTCAACTGAGAGGGCTGCCAAGGCTGAAGCTGTTGTTGAGCCACTTCGCGAAGAGAATGAGCAGCTTAAATGCAAATTAAAGGCTCTTCAGCATGCTCATGACGCCTTGGCAATGGAAGATGCCAAGAAGCTGCAGGAGATCCTTGACCAGAGGGGGATGCTTGACCGTACTGAAAGGAAACTCAAAAGCGTCGAAGAAGCTGCCGCCAAGGAAGTTCAACTTGCCAACCTTGATAAAAGCGGAGCCGAACGTGCTTACAAAGAAAGTCAAGCTACCCTCCAATGGCTGCTTCGAGAAGCGTTGCCTGAGGTATCTTTATCTTTTTCTTTACGCTTTCCGCTCGTAATTAGAAAATGTTCTAACTTGTAATATTCTTTTGTAGGTTGTGCGTCGGGTCCTTTCAGAGACCTCTTACGACGATGCAATGAGCGCAGCCCTCAACGCTTCTCATGAGGATGGGCAGAAGACTGGCTTCCTGCTTGGTCTAGGGTTTGCTGAGAGAGGCTTTCCGCCCTCCAACTTCCCTTTATTCAATGTTAATACTGAAGCTGCTTATGACCAAGCTGTGAATCAGTACGCTGCCTTCCCGCATCCAGTGGTGGAGAAGGTGAATGAAGCTGCTGCTGCTGATGATGGGCTAAGCATCCTTAAGGCTTTCCTTGGGCAGCCGTGCTCTGACGGTGCTGGTCCAAGCGGAGGTGGCCCTGAAGCCTGATCTTGAAGATCCCTTCCCCCTGCTAGGATAGACAGCCTTGTATAGATTTCTTTTAGGCGGGTAGTTACCCAGCCATTCTTGTAATTGATTGTGAAATATTAATCTCTTTGCGTATAAGATTGTTATTTCCTTGGGTTCTTTGCTTTATAAACTTATGACTTGCATACTTAGTTTAAATTAGCAATTTCCCAAGTGTTTAGAATAAGAACCTTTGAACGTGGTTGATGATGGGTTAAAGTTTCGCCTCCTCCTTCGTGATTGTGCGGGTAAAACCGTCACTTGCACTTGGTAGGATGGCTAATCTTTACCCTCTATCTGACCTGCGTGTAGGTTTTCCTTTTCGAAATTTCTAAGGCATTAAGTTAAACCTTTGAACGTGGTTGATAATGGACTAAAGTTTTCGCTTCCTCTTTCGTGATTGTGCGGGTGTAACCGTCACTTGCACTTAGTAGGATGGCTTTAACTTTAGACCTATATCTGACCTGCGTGTAGGTTTTTCTTATCCTTTTAAGTGTTCATAAGTTAACCTTTTAACGTGGTAGACGGTAAGTTAAGTTTGGCTTCCTTGTTCGTGATTGTGCGGGTAAGACCGTCACTTGCACTTACAAGGATGGCTAAACTTTACCTACATCTGACCTGCGTGTAGGTTTTTCTTAGAACTTTTTGACATTTTGGCGTTGTGTTTATGCGGGTATTGCCGCCTTCCACACGCAACTACTTCTTCCCGTAAGGGAAGTTCATAGGTTACAAGCTATTAATACATCATGAAAGGAGAATCATTTCCATTAGAAGTGGCTCTAGGCCTTTTCTTTACAAGTTGGAATTGATCTACATATAACATTTGCGTAATTGAGCTCCATTCCATGTTCTAGGGATGGGAGTGCCATCGAGCCTTTCGAGCCGGTACGCGCCCTTTCCCAGAACTTCTTTGATAATGTATGGCCCTTCCCAAATCGGGGCCAACTTTCCTGGGCGTTGTTGGTTCGAAGCCTCGTTGTTACGCAGTATGTAGTCTCCTTCCTTGAAGTTGCAGAGTTTTACCCGCGTGTTGTAGTATTTTTGCATTTGTCGTTTGTAGTTTTCTTCACGCACGGCGGCTAAGTCTCTGCGCTCTTCGGTTAGCATAAGGTCTAACCGTCTTTCCGCATCATTGTCTTCTGGTTGGATTAAGACCCTTGGTGAGGGTAAACCGATTTCGACTGGGATCATGGCTTCAGTGCCATAAGTGAGACTGAACGGGGTTTCTCCCGTACTGGTCTTCTTCAGCGTTCTGTTTGCCCAAAGGACGTGTGGAAGCTCGTCCACCCAACCGGATCTATGTTCCAAGAGTCTTCTCTTTATGCCTTCGACGATGCTCTTATTTGCTCTTTCCACCTCACCGTTACCTTGCGGGTGTGCCACTGAGGTAAAGGTGTGGGTGATTTGAAGTTCTTTCAGCCAATGCTGTAGCTTCTTGTCAGCAAAGTTGGTGCCATTGTCGCTTACCAAATTCTGTGGAAGTCCAAAACGACAAATAATAAATTCCCAAATAAATTTTTTGATATGCTTTGCGGTTGTTTGGGCTAAAGGTTTCGCTTCTATCCATTTGGTGAAGTAGTCAATGGCTACCACTAGGAACTGAACATTCCCAGCTGCTGTTGGAAATGGGCCTGTCACGTCAATGGCCCACTTCTGAAATGGCCACGAGGAAGTGACAGGAACAAGTTCGTTTTTCGGGCGATGCGTGTTGGGTGCGTAAAGCTGGCAAGATCTGCATTTTCTGATGTATGCCAACGCGTCCATATGCATCCCCGGCCAGAAGTATCCCGCGTTGTTTAGCTTGGCTACCACAGCGCGGGGGCCTGCGTGTACTCCACAGATGCCTTCGTGAACCTCCCTTAGGAGGTAGTCAGCATCTTGGTTGTCCACGCATCTTAACAATGGGCCAAGAAAGTTACGTCTGTAAAGGGTGTCATTGACCAGCTGATAATTCAGTGCTTTACAGCGTAGTTTTCTTGCCTGTGACTTCGACTCTGGTAACGTTCCTGCTTCAAGGTATTTTATTATTGGGGTCATCCATGTTTCTGTACCGGTTTGGATGACACAAATTTCCTTGTGCGGGACTGATGGTGTTTCGAGGAGTTCCACGCGGATGTCCTTCCCCAAGTGGGTGAAGGCCAGTGATGCAAGCTTGCTTAACGCATCCGCAGATTTGTTTTCGCTGCGCTTGACGTGTATCACTTTACAATCATTAAAATCGCGCATGATGGCTTTGGCTTGGGCAAGGTACAGGGCCATTGTGTCGTTCACAGCCGTGTACGTCCCGTTTATTTGGTTTGCCACTAGCATGGAATCTACGTGGGCTTCCAAATTTTTTACACCCATCTTTCGCGCAATCCTCAATCCGGCCAGGAATGCTTCATATTCAGCTTCGTTATTCGTACTTGGAAAATCCAGCCGAATAGCATAAGTATATTCCTGGCCTGCTGGATTTGTTAATTTTAACCCTGCGCCTGAACCCTCGTTACTAGCTGCTCCATCAGTGTAGAGTCGCCAGACTTCATCGATTTCGTGTGCTGGGGAGGGTTGAACCTCCTCCTGGCACTCTTTCTCCCGTGAAGCGGGGACTTCTGCAATAAAATCAGCCAGGACCTGACCTTTAATGGCTGGTCTCGGCTTGTATTGAATCGCATATTCTCCCAATTCAATTGCTCATTTGGCTAGACGTCCCGATAACTCGGGTTTGCCTAGAACATTTGAGAGTTTGAAGTTGGTGAGAATAGTGATTGGGTGACCCTGGAAATATCGTCTCAACCTGCGTGAAGCGTGTATAAGTGCCAAGACCAGTTTTTCCAGGGTAGAGTACCGGGTTTCCGCGTCTGCCAGCACGCGGCTAACATAATAGATTGGCATCTGGATGCCTTTTCGTTCTACAAGCAGGACTGCCCCGGTTGCTCTATCTGTTGCGGAGAGGTATAAGATTAACTCCTCCCCCGCTTGTGGTGCCGTGAGTGTTGGGAGTTCGATCAGGCGTGATCGAATCTCCTGAAAAGCTGCTTCCGCTTCTGGTGTCCAGCGGAAGTGCGTTTTCTTTAAACAATTTCTTAGCGTTGACACAAAAGGGAACGACCTATCCGCATGGTTTGCCAAAAAGCGGTTAAGCGCGACTAGTCGTCCATTAAGTGTTTGAGCCTGTTTTATGGTGGTAGGTGATTCCATTTTGACAATGGCTTCGACCTTTTCAGGGTTCGCTCTGAAGCCATCTTTAGTAATAATGACTCCTAAGAACTTCCCTTCTTCCACCCCAAATGAACACTTGCTCGGGTTGAGCTTCATGTTTATCTTTCTGAGCGTGTTGAAAGTTTCCTCAATGTCTTTCAACATCGCCTCTGGCTCGGGGCTTTTGATGACCAAATCATCCATATAGACTTCCAAGTTTCTCCCAATTTGGGCGTGAAACTCTTTGTCCATTAGTCGTTGGTACGTGGACCCCGCGTTCTTAAGTCCGAACGGCATCATTTTATAACAAAATGTGCCATCGGGCGTCCGAAAGGCGGTTTTGTCCTGGTCATCTACAGCCATGTGGATTTGATGGTACCCCTTATACGCATCCAAGAAGCATTTAAGGCGAAATGGTGCCACCGAATCCACCTTGAGATCAATTTCTGGCAACGGATAACAATCTTTGGGGCATGCTTTATTCAAATCTTTGAAATCTATGCACATGCGCCATTGTTTGTTATTCTTCGGTACCATTACGGGATTTGCAACCCATGTTTGATATTTGCTGACGCGCACGATGCCCGCATCAAGGAGTTCCTTGACTTGGGTTCTGCACGCGTTGGTTTGCTCGGGCCCCATTACTCTGCGCTTTTGTACGATCGGCGTAACGGCCGGATCGCATTTGAGCTTATGCTCTGCCTTTCCCCGGGGTACACCAGTCATGTCGGCTGGTGTCCACGCGAAGATGTCTGCGTTTCGCTGCAGTAAGCGCTTGAGTAAGGTGCGTGTTGGATCAACAATTGTCGGGCCAATGGTAACGGCCTGATCGGGATATTTCCCATTGAATGCCCACTGTTCAGGTTCAGTGATGGTTTGTTTGGCCATCTTCGGTTTGGGTTTAGAGGAGACAGATGCGATGCATACCTGGGGAATGCCCGTGATCATCGCTACGCCTTCAGTTGTTGGCCATCCCATCATGCCGTGGACTGAGGATACCACGGCGTTGAATCTTGCCATCCCGTCTCTCCCGAATAGGATGTCATACGTATGATGTGGTTTTTTCATCACAACAAAATCCACATCCTCCGTGCGTGAATAATTCCCATCGGTGAGAGTGACGGGGAAAGATAGGATGCCCAAGGGAGTGTTCATGCTGCCGTCAAACCCTTCCATTGAAGCGTAGACCGTCTCCAGTCCTTGTCTTCATCATCGAGCTTGTCGAAGAACTGCCTGTACATCACTGTCGACGATGCGCCATTGTCAACGAGGGTGCGGGAGGTGATGTAGTGCCCCAGCTGGCTTTTAATGATAATGGGGCCTTCTTTGTTTGGGCCTCCCGGCACTCGCGGGAAGCGCACTTCTGCTTCCTTCCATGCGCATGGTTCGGTCATCGGTCTCTTTCTTCCTCTGACCTTACCATGGACCATGTTGATGCTGATGTCGACGGGCTTTCGTCCGTTACCCCTGTACCTGTTGTCGTTCCTTCCTCCCTTCTTGATAGATGCCACGAGGTGTGCGAGCCTCCCATCCTTGACGAATGTCTCGACGATGTCCCTCAAGGATGTGCACTCCTCAGTGCTATGGCCCTTTGTCCCATGGAAGTCACAAGACTTGCTCTGATCCGCATTGGGTTTCTGTCGGATCGCTGGGGCTTTTGGCCATGGCAGTTTTTCCGTGGCAAATATCTCCGTGACGCTCTTGGTGAGTGGCGTCCAACGGTTTTTCCGGTTCGAAGGGTGCGTGTTGTCCCTTCCGCCAACCAGAGGGCGAGAGCTTGAGGGGGTGTCAAAGTTTATCCTTGACTGCCAAATACCTTGCCGCCTCTTTTTGTTTAGCCGGGCGGTTCTCACATTGTTCTCCCTTGTCCTCTGTGTGTAGAGGTTTGTATTCTGGGGGAGATCTCTTCCCAGCTGTTTCTCCGTTTCGGCGAAGCGCTTGGCTGCCGTCATTATGGCATCCCATGTGGATGGCATGCCGTCTTTACCCGTCAGAGTGCGGATAAGTTCTGGGTACTCAGCGCCCTGAATGAAAGCGGCGCGAACGAGGTCTTCGCTGATGTTGCCCAGACTCAGCTTCTTGGAGTTGAAGCGGGTGATGAAGTCCAGTAAGGATTCATCCTCTTCTCTCACACAGTTGAGGATCGTCCACTGCTCCTCCGTGTGCTTCCTCTGTTGACTAAACTGTTGACTGAACTTGTTCTGGAAGTCTGCCCAGTCATAAATGTGGTGGACCGGTAAACGGTCGAACCATGCTCTGGCTGCTCCTACCAGAGTCATCTGGAACATGTAGCACCACGTGGGTTCCGTCCAGTTACTGACGGTTGCCCCCGCAATGAACCTGTTCAGATGGTCATCTGGGTCGGATAGACCATCGTATGTGCCAATGTTGGACATTTGTTTGGCACTCCTCGGGGCGATTGCTTCTGCAATGTCCCTTGCAAATTTTGACCTTCCTGCGTTTGTAGCAGTAGGTCTAAAGGCCTTGGAGAAGTCACGCGAGCTTTTTTCCGTGACTGGTTGGAATGCTTCCCCGAAATTCCTTTTTGGCTGGGGATCCGTTTCCTTACGCTTCCCTTTCGCCCTATGGCGAGGGTTCGCGTCGGTGTCGGAGTCTTCCCTCTCGTCGTCCGAGTGCTCGTACTCACTACTCATGTTGAGGTGCTGGCGAGTACTACCGAATTCCTCAGCTTGTTGGACTGAACGCAAGCGTTCGTCCAGCTCAGCCTGAAATTCTCGTTGACGTGCCTCGGCCCATGCCTTCACTTGATCAAGTGTTTGGCGAGGGGCTCGAGTTCGTTTTTCCAGCTGGGTATCAGTGAATCCCAGTGGAATATTTACTCCACTTGCCCCTACATGAGTGACTGGGGTAGTGTTCGTAAAATGTACTTCACTTGCCCCAGCTTGGGTGGCTGGGGTAGTGTTTGTAAACATTGTGTTGCCGGTGTTTACCCCAGTGGCTGGGGTTGTGGTTACCGGAATTTCTCTAGTCATCTTGGAAGTTTTGAAAAACTGGAGAAAGATGTAGTTCTAGCTTTATGCACGGATGGCGCCAATGAAGAAACACTAAGTGACCCCGGGCAGATTATAGGTAATCTGGGGGCTAAGTAATGTTTCCCACGAAGGTTAGGTCCAGCAGAGTAAGTTGTACTTCAGGGAACCTGCAAAACAGACACCGTAAGCTCGTCACTGAGAAGGGGGGGGGTTCCTCCTTGTGACCACCCTCCGGCGTGAGAATCAGTCTATATTGCTCTTTGAATATAAAAGTGTATGAATACTATTAGAGCAGTTATCAAGTAAGTTATACGAGATAGTAGATGATGAAATGATAATACCATTTGCTGTCTTTTATAGCCGAAGGTGGGTTTCCAAGGGGTTTAGCCGGCCCAACACGCTACCAACTGTAACCTATGCACGTGCCCTACCTGTGAGTGGTGGATAGGTAGCGGCTGACACAGAGCAGGCGTGCCGTGCACTCTTCGTCTTCTACCAACTGCAGGCTAGGCACGTGGTCTGGCAGGAGTTGGTGGGCAGGCGGCGGCTATTGGTCACAGTGCTGTGGCGTGCTGTCTGCCACGCTGCTGTCAGTGAGCTGTCGCATTCTTGGTCAGATCTTTTGTCTTTACCTCGTCAGGTATCACGCAAAAGATCCTCCATCATACGGACTGGCCCATTTTGGCGGGAGTTTTCCCCCTCCCGCCTTTGCTCATTCTTTCAGGTGACACTGAATTTGTAAGTGTTAAGCCTTATGCGTGTAGCTATGCTGTGCGGGTAGCCTTCCCTGATGGCTTGTATCCGCAACTGCGGGAACAGGCGGGTTACTTTACCATTGGGAGGCTTTTCCCTGCGTATGCAGCTTGCATACTGCGCGTAGGCTTCTCTGAGCATGGTGGGTCCTGCGGGAGTAGATGGTCTTTGCGCAGACATCCCTGTTCAAGGTGAGTCATGCGGGACCAACTGAGCCCTGCTGGGACCTACCTCTTCATGTAAAAGAATTTATGAATTTATGGTCCAACTAAAATTTGGCAGTGTAGAAGAATGTCGTTGCAGGAGGGGTATAGAGTTTGTCACTTTGTATTATGTGTTATCATTAAACGTAGGCCTTTGTAGAAACTACTAGAGATGAAGTCGCCACCGTTAGGACGGAGGAAAACGACTTAATACCCCATCATATTAACTGTACGTGTATGTTTTTACATGTAAAAAGTGTTTTGGTATAATGAGACGTTTAAACCATTATATATTAGATTGTTATGATACAAACTATCTTTTTGGATGATCTTGATTGTTAAAAGTCCTCGTCTTTTAATCTGGACTATTGAAAGTTATATGAATTCTTCTAGGGTTCACTACGGTTGAAAACCATCTCCTAAATTAATTTTTATTATTAACCGGTCAAAATTATCCTGGTAACGGGTTAGAACTTAACAAAAACCAATGATGTTGACAAACCGATATGAATGGTAAGTAAAATGTTGTCGCTCTTTGGCCACCATGTTTTATTTTTACATGCTATAGTTTTTTTTTTGTTTGTTTTTTTTACATTGCTGTATATGTAGATTGCTTTGTCGTTTCTTTTAGTGTAGTCTGCAATGTTTTTCTAATAAGTTAAACAAGGTGTACTTTGATCTAAAACTATTTTTTTTCTTGTATAAAATGCAAAGAGTAAAAGTTATGTCATTATCTATATCTGTATCTATACTATATACAATGAGGGAGAAATTGGCAATTAAGACGTTTGTTTTTAAGTAAAATACAAAATTTAATACATAAATTACAACCCACACAAAACATGTTGAAAATGACAACATAGTCTTTTAATTCACGTGCAATTTCAAATGATTAAACATAGTTACAATTTTGCTCTTTTAAAAATTAATTACAACTATGACCCTTAATCTTTTACCTATATACTCTTTTTATTTTCACTTTTAACCCAACTTCCTCACGAAATTTAAACGGTTATAATTTTTTTATACGTTAATATTTTTTATAAAGCATTGCACCATAAAAACGAGCATTTTATTATTTTTAATTTGTGTATCATATTGTTATAGTTTTTTCAGTTAAAAAACAACATTTTACATATGGGTGTTTGCGATATGGTTTTGATGGTTTTTATATTACACCGTGAGCCAAACTCTAAGTAACATTTTTTTATCGTCGAAAACCGAAACCACCCCGTTAAAAATTGAAATCGGCTGGCCAAAAGTTAAAATAAAAAAATCAATCATGAAATTAAACCAATGTCCAGTTTGAACGGTTTCAAACCAAACAATGAACACACATAAACTTGTAATGAGATTACCAAAGTTGGGTTTCCCGTTACATCGCGCGGACACCCGTCTAGTGATATTAAAATACATGTCCACTAAATAGATATAAAACTAGTTGTAATGGCTCATTAAAAAATACTTGTCATTTTACAAACACATATACCCTGGTCCTAACATATATGGCATGGGTCTTTCATATGCTTCATACCAAAATATCAAAAAAATATAGAGACCATATAAAAGGGATGGGTGTATAATACAATTATATACTACAATGTATTGTATTTTGTGTTTGGTGAATAATGGTTTGGTGGAATGTTGATATAGAGAAAAGTATATATATATGTATATTATATTATATAGATTTAGAGAAGGGTACCAGCAAATGATTGTTTGGGAGGAGTTCGGGTGGTTTTCCAGCAAGGCATGAAAAGGATCGGTTTTAATTGCATGGAAACCCCTAACAACTTCAGATATATGGCCCACTAGACAGCCCATATTTTGGAATCGATGTCATACCATTTATAAAGTCCTTTGTTTTGGACATTTGTTAAAGAGTAGATAACTATTTTTATGAATCTAGTATATGGTATCTACAAACATAAAAGTTCTAAAGAGTTTTCAATTTTTAAAGGTGTATTCGTGTTACTAATTCCAATTATTATTTTTTGGTCGTTGTCGATTCTAATTAATGAATTGGTTGATAACGATCACATCTTATTTCATATATGTTTTCAATGGTCTTTGATTTGACAGATTGCTAACATCGTTAGTTGTAAGTCGTCGAAAAAACGTTTTTTTTGTCGGAAAACTCACGTTTTTTTCTGGAAAACTTAACATTTTCATCTCAAACATCTTTGTAACCTTAGATCGTACCTTTAGGCGCCTTTTTAACAAAAAAAACTAATTATTGAGGTCACGGAAACCCAAGAATCATCGTCGGAATCCGTTGGTGGTGCTTAAGTTGTGGTGATCGGTTGGTGGTGAGTCAGCTAGTGGTGGTGTACAGGTTGAGTTTCCCAGCCAAAAGCGTTTTTATTCACGACGGCCTGCAACTAACGGCATTAGCATTATGTTAGTCGCGGACTGTTGAGAACAAATATAACACAATTCGTTAGTTGAGATCGACAACTACCAAAAAATAATAATTGTAATTAATAAAAAAACCAATAGACCATTTTAAAATGTCTTTTCATATTGTAACACAACGCCGGTCCTAAACAAAACTAGTCTATTTGTTTGGTCATTCAAATAAAATTAAAATAATTGAAAGTGTTTTCAATCATTGGAATGCTTTCAAATTCGTCAATGCATTCCTATAAAACTCTTAAAATTACTTTATGATTAATCTAATATGTCTCTAGGATAGACTTCATAATTGGTGATGAGTTCTTTAGGGTTGATTGGTTTTTAAATTATAAATTCGAGTTTGGTGGAGTGCTAGAATATATGTAATTGAAACCTTCACCTACGGAATTTTTTATTTGGCACCCACAAATATTTAAAGGATAATAAAACAACAATTTATGTATTATCCTCCTCCTCCTCCTCCTCCTAACATTGTTTTACTATCTTTGGGGTTGGGGGCAGTGGCGAAACTTGGACTGAGGCACTGGAAGGGCAAGCTCAAAATGTATATAAAATTTCACAAACGACGCGGGGGGCTCAATTTTTCGACCGAAAAATACTAGACTTACACAACGTATAAAATTTTTTGGTCAAAAACAGATAAATTTACACTACTACGCACAAAAACATGGGAGTCGGGGCCACCCCGTGCCTCAATAAAGCTTCGCCAATGTTGGGGGCAGACAAAATATATAGGACATCCTGCTTCGAAAAAACTATGAAAAACATAGAAAAATAAATAAAAGAAATTTGGTATGTTGGTTTTTATTAATCTCAACTATCATCTTTTGGTAACTGCTGGTCTCAATTAATGAATTGGCTACTAACGATCTCAACTTTTAATGTATTTGTTCCTAACGGTTAGCGAATAACAAAATCCTAACGTCGTTAGTTTCAGGTCGCCGGAAAAACGTTTTTGCAAAAAAACTCACATGATTTCCCGAAAACTCAACATTTTTTTCCCAAACATCTTGGTAACTATGTATCAGACCTTTAGAAACTTTTTTCTAGTAAAAACCTCAAATATTAAGGTCGTAGGAACCCTAGAACCATTGTTGGAATCGGTTTATGGTGCTCAAGTGGTGTTGGTTGGCTGGCGGTGAGTCAATTGGTGGTGGTGGCGGTGTTCAGGTGGTGTTTTCCGGCAAAAAAAACTGACTTTTCTAGCCAAAAATGTTTTTTCCGGCAACCTGAAACTAACGGCGTTATGATTCTGTTAGTCGCGGCCGTCAGTAGCCAATTCGTTAGCTGGGACCGACAGTGATCAAAAGACAATAATTGAGACTTTGGATTAATAAAAACCAATATACCAAGAAATTAATATAACACTAATGTGACATTATAAAATGAGAAAAAAAAAAAGTCGATACCCTTTTAACAACTAAAGAAGACCAATCATGCTAATATGTTCTTACGCACCTTCACCTAACAGTCTTTGAGGAGCTGTTACTGGTTCGAACCATACATACTATCTTGCTCATTTTTGAGCTTTTTTGTGCATGGCTATTTACCTAAAGGCCTAGTGATTTTTTTTTTGTTGGATTTTTATATTTTCTTTATTTTGCTTATTTTAATCTGAACTTAGATAATAGAATGTAAGAATCCACTACTTATTACCATATGCCAAAGAGACCAAAAGCAGGATCGACGTAACGCTATGTGTTACATTTATTTACTTAGACGTGTTATTGGAGATATGAAATGTGATATGTTGTAGTTATGGAGTGAGGTGGAGTGATATATTTCTTATATCATTAATTAATAATTAAAGTAAAAGTGCCCCACGCCCACGATTTCGTCCACACCTGCACCCTCGCACCCCTCGGTGTATGGGCCTAGACATAGTCTAAGAGAAGGAAAGGGGAAATCCTTGCTTGTTACCACCTTCAAAGTGACTAGTTTTGAAGTCAGTTTTGATTAAAATCTAACGACGAGTCAAGTGACAACTTAACTGTCAAGCTATTATTAACCTGAAACCCGACCAGATTGACCCAGTTAATAGACCTAATCCATAGTATAAATTTCAATTAAACATTATTGCTTTATAAATATTTAAATTAAAAAAATATGTGATGTGATAAATAAGAGGCGTAAAAGGTTGGGAACACACTTTTAGAAGCTCATAAACCAACTCAATATCTATGAATTATTTTATTTTTTAAAAAAAAGTATAATTGTATTTTTCATTTTAACTGTTCCTAGAATATATTTGTTTTTTCTTTCTTTTGTTTTTTTAAGAGGTCATATACAGCTGTGTTTTTTGTATGACATGAAAATACGTGATGCATTTCTTTACTTTGGTAGGTGTCATTTCAGTATAATACATTAGTCGATAATAGTATTATTATTGTTTATTAATATCTTTCTATATAAAATCTCGTCCTATATATTTGAATTAATAAAAACCCTTTTAATAAAAAATAACTTAACCAATAACCATAATATCACAGGTTAAAAAGCACAATGAATTCATTTATTTCGTTTTTGGTATTGAGTTTTAGCTAATACAATCTAATCTGCATGATGTACATAGGATACCTTGTCCATGCAAATATCTCTTTGTCCTGTTTTTAATTTTATGAAGCCTAAATATGAGTAAGATGATTAAACTCATTGTAGGATGGATTTGGGTTTTGGTAACAAAATGTCCGGGTCGAAGATCTCGAAGTTAGTTTGCTCATGCGGGAGACAAAAGTTGTTGTATGCTTGTTATGTTAGACCGACCGTTCCCGAATCGTTAAAAGTTTTGTGTTGAAGGCGAAATTAAATTGGGCCTCAAGTATTTATTGAGTTTAAACAATTAAATTTTAAATAAGTTTACATAGTTATCATTTAGGCTGTCAATTTTATTTTATTATTATAAAAACTAACTTTAGAAACACGTGTGTTACATGGATAAATTAATGTTTGAATTACAATAAATAATTTAAAACAAATAAAAAAACATAATTAAGTCTTATATTATATAAAAAAAATGTATTACAAATAGTTTTCACAAAAATGCTATACATTCCATACCCGGTCATAGACAAAAAAGACATCAGATTTTTCTTTTTGAGCAGCTTTCATGTTGTTCTTATAAACACATTGTTATTCAACTATTACAACAGTCTTATCTACCTATACTAATAAAAGAAAATAATTATAGATACATGACATTCTGAGGTTAATTTTCAATATAAAAATTCCCGTCAAAATCATTTCTCTTATGTTGATGGAATATATTCTAGCAATGTACATTAGTATAATATGTAAATATTTATTTGTATAAAAGTGTATAGATATAATACAAATAGAGTTTAAAGAAAAGTGAATAATTTAATTAGATATAATATAAATGAAGTGTAAAAGGAAAGTGAATAATCATTGATGTATGCCATATATTAGTTTTGGAGGGAAAAAATTGTGAGGATTAACCACAAACTGATATGTGTCACAATTATTTTACTTTATTAGAATAGGTAAATACGCTAAAATGAGTTGAGTAATTGAGTTTAAACATTAAGATTATAATTTGTGTCAAAGAAAAAATCTGGGCCTATTAGGATGATCGGGTCGGAATGCTCAACCTCCCTGCCCCTCTTCATAGCCTGCTCTGATGCTAGAAGTTGTGATTGTTGCGTCAGAAATCAATGAAACAGAATTACTTTTGTAAAAAGTGATGAAATTGTGGAAAATTTATGTTTGTATTGGATTGTGGTTGATTGTGTGAGATCCCACTTAATTTTTCTTCTTCTTTTTATCGGTCTTAGCCGGTTTCTTTCTTTCTTCTTTTGTTTTTGTTATAATTCTAAAGATAAATAGACTTGATGGCATGTTATTGTTGAAAGAATGTTGATTATGTAGTTTTGAAGTTTATTATTAATAAATAGTACAAGTCTTTTTTTTCTTATAAAATGAAATCTTAAATTTGTTAATGAATTAAAGCAACCTTCTTCCAACTGATTTAATTGTGGGACTCTGGAGAGTGAGTGAGTGACTGGTCAGCTAATTAATTGACTTTGACGTACAACCATTATAATAACTACTATGAGAGTTGACTTTGAAAGTTTCTTTAAAGCTGAGGGGTGTGGGGGGCGCGAGAGGGGGCGTGAGTGGGGGCGCCAGCCAATAATATTGTGACGTGTGGCAGAGAGAGAAACTTGATAAGATGGGTGTTGGTAGTGGTGATAGCGCCCCGGGCCATGGTGTGGAGGGGCGCGAGAGGGGGCGCGAGCGGTTTATTTTTTTATTTTTTTATAAATGTATTAAAAAAACGTATTATTAAAAAAACAAGAAATTATTTAAAAAAACACACATTAATTTGAAGGTTAACACTTTCTTGGTTTAATTAATATTTACTGTATGTCAAGATTAGAAATTAGTATTTACTATATGTAAAAAAAAAAAGAAAATACAGTATGTTAAGATTATAGATGACAATATATTATAATACTGAAATTTTAAAATAGATCAGGGACCAGTTTTGCCATACCCCTTAACTGTTTGAAACAAATTACATCTTTCACATGTGCCTTCGTCATCTCCGGCCCTCTAATATTCCGGCGCACATGAAGTTTTCCGGCGTGTTTTTTATTAAATTAAGAGCCAACGGCTCATTTTACAAATCCAACGGCTCTTTCACCATTCCCCAAGTCCCCTCACGCTCACCAGCTCCCGCGAGCCCCCTGGCGCCTGCCTCGTTTTCCGCTCTCGCGCCCCTCTCGCGCCCCTCTCGCGCCTCGGTGGTGTGGTGCTCGCGCCCCGGGGCGCGAGCGTATGGCCTCTTGCGCCATTCCTAGCGCTCCACACCCCTCAGCCTAATATATATAGACTTTTAGTAGAGATATCGAATGTAGGAAGTGGACTTGGGTGGTGCTTGATTCATGAATCATGAACGTTAAGTTGTCCTCTTTAGAGTAGGTGCGATGTCAAAGATTATATCAATACCAAGAACATGAAACACATAAATGAACAAATAATGTTTAATAAAAAACTCACTTTTATTATAGCAGAGAAATATAATTCAAAACATAATACAATAACTCTTATGATTAAACCCTACTTCTTGATTGTGACCTATAACTATAAAAATCCGAACTTGGTAAGCAAGAAAACTAATTAAAAACCCTCAATATATATCACATAACGGGCGACCATCCGTTCTTAAGTGTGGAACATGTTCGCTTACGTAAGAGGAAGCATAACTTAGGTTTTGTTGCTATTCATGAAACTCAAAATAATGTTCGTTTACATACATGAGCGATTTGGAAGTTTATTCTTTTTTATGGGTGAAAAAAAAGGGCAAACATTGATTTAGATTCTCAATGCAAATTTTATTTTATTAAATTTCCTTTGTAAGTTTCATGTCCGTTGTTGGTTTTTAATTCGTATTTGTCTTTTCTTTATACTCTATGTGCTTCTTGCTTCTTACTCGAGGTTCCATTTATTTTCTTATAAATTTGGCCTTAACAAAGATATATATGTTTCGTCTTATTTTGGGAATTACAGGCATTCATTCACATCCCTATAATTTAGAGTCATGATTAGGGAGGTAGGTCTTTAAATTTGATATGCGCAAGTGATTTTGTCAGTATGTCGGCTTTCTTTACCGCTAACATGGTCGACTTCGATCCCATCAACTTCAACACAATCCCGAATAAGTGAAACTGGGGTTTAATGTGTTTCGTCCAATCGTGAAAAACAAGATTCTTCACGAGAACCATCATAGACGTATCATCGATCTTCAACATGGTCTTCCGTAAAGGCTCTCTGGTTACCAGATTTGGTACATGTTATGACATTACTCTTTTACTCGTTTAGTTATAAAGACCAAAATTTTTTAAAAACTAAAAATTGACATTTGAGGTCAATTTATGTAATTATATAGAAACTAAAAATATTTATTAAACTCATTACTCATCTATAAGTCCACAAACATAAAGTATAAAAAAACAAGAGTTTCCTTAAAAAAATTCAGGGAATCCATCCACACATCCACAGAAAGTTTTTTTTGGGACCCGAAGGTATGTACCTTCTTCATGATAAAAAAAATTAAAAGGAAATCATTTTCTAAATAAAATAAATTGAAGACAAAATAAATGAAAAAAGAAGGATACTAAATATAACAAAATGACACAAATACAGTACCTTAATATAAATATGATAATCATATTGAAAATGAAAAATCTTCTATAAAAGATCTAACCTTGACACAGAAAAATTACTAAAGTTAAAAAGTTTTTGGTAAGTAAATAATCCAAATATCCAATCAAAAAAGATGATATAGGTGTTTTACTTGGGGTAAAAAAAAGGTGTGAGTAAAGATATCTTTAACGTACAGCTATATAAACATTTTCACATGTTTTTAAGACGTCAATAAAAACTCTGGATGAATATGGCACTGATATATATTTTAGTAATTCATAGTTTTATAGTAGTGACGGCATATCCAATTTATTGAAGAACATATATATTAGTGTTATGAACACTTATCTTGTACAGGTACATTAGTTTACTAAACCTTATAATATATAACATTTTTCTATATATGATTAGGATAGGGTTGTTCACGAGCCCAACAACTCATTTACAAATCGAGTGAAAATCAAACCAAGCCGCAAAATTGAACCAAGCATTTTTTTTATTGAACATTGAGCGATTTCTGAGCATTACTTATTTCGTTTTCACTTTAAAAGTTTCAATAAGAAAACAAGTTTGAAGTTTTAAATAATATACATGTAGTAAATTAGTAGTTTTAGACAAAGGTGAAATATATTATAAATTTCAATAAGAAACAAGTTTGGAGTGAGATGCAATGCACGTGTAAACAAACTTCTAGAAACCTGTGAATTTGAAGCGAACGAATGAAATTATGAAACTGACGGAATGAGGGAAAATTCAAAAGTGTTTAAAAATTTTATATATTTATATTACGTGTGTGTGCATGTGCGCATAATTAATTAATTCGAGCCAATCGGACCGAACTTAGCGTACCTTTGCTCGTTATTGCAATGTTTTACAAACCAAACCAAAATCGAGCGAGCATCGAACGGTTTGAACAGCCCTAGTGGATGAAATTGTGATGATAGTAAAAAGACACATTGACAACGACATAACGTCGACCAAAAGATGAATGTGACTATGCGAAATAGAAAAAAACGGACTTTTCTTTCTAAGAAGTTTTATTCGTAATGATACTATAGTTACGGAAACGAACAAATATATGATGCCTAATCATATGACTTCTAGCAATGTGGTGAATATATAACATTTTATCAAAATCTTATCTAATGCAATTAAGATATTAGCCTAACAAACAAAGTCAAAGAATTCCTCAGTATATATTGAGATTGAAGCCTTGTCTCCTTATTATAAGAGTTCACTTTCGTATGCTAATATAGGGATG